>NW_028241657.1:0-37042 GCF_964263255.1 Lissotriton vulgaris | reverse complement strand
TCTCGGCTGCACGGAGAGTGTTATTATTGGTGCAGACAAGAATGATGCTTCATTTCAACCGCGCTATTCTAAAACACACTCTTATTTCCTCTGCAAACTGCGTAATAATGAATTGCCCGTCAATTGTCAAGGTAAGAAATTGTGGCTAACATGAGGCTTTACCAACAAGCATTTACAATGCAATAGGTCTCGGGTGAATTAAGTTTGAGCTATTGGCATTGCTAAATATTGCAACTGCAACAAAAGTCTATAAATTGTAGGCCAAAAAAAATGTCTATTTATTTTTGTAGCAATGGTGGAATGCTGCGCTTTAGATGAATATGTTTAACCCTTTCGATGCTTATGACGGCCCCCAGCCGTCATGCATCACCGGGCTCGTGTGCTGATGACGGCTGGGGGCCGTCATAAACCCGCCCACTTCGAAAAACGCCGCACAGGTGCAGAATCGCGACCGCACGCAAGGGGTTAAAAGTAAAGTGCACCATACTCCGATTGCTACAATAGTTAATTGTGGATGCGTTCACAATTGATGTGTGCACTGATGGCTGGTGGTGTGTGCCTGGTGGAAGTATGCACTGCCAGCTGGTGCTGGTGTGTGTGCCTGGTGGAAGCGTGCACTGACGGCTGGTGGAAAGCGTGCACTGACGGCTGGTGGTGTGTGTCCGATGAATGCATGCACAGACGGATGGTGGTGTGTGTGTGTCTGGTGAAAGCGTGCACTGACAGCTGGTGGTGTTTGTGCCCGGTGAAAGCATGCACTGATGACTGATGGTGTCTGTGCTTGGTGAAAGTGTGCACTGACGGTGTGGTTCTGTTTGTGGTTGTGTGTGTGTGGTTGTGTGTGGTTGTATTTGTGGTTGTATGTGTCGTATGTGTGGTTGTGTGTGTGGTTATATGTGTGGTTGTGGTTGTGTGTGGTTGTGTGTGTGTTGTGTGTGGTTGTGTATGTGGCTGTGTGTGTGGTTGTGTGTGTGTGGTTTTGTGTGTGGGGCGGGTGAGGGGGCAGATAAGCGTAATGTTGTCAGCTCTGAGGAGCACACAGTTTATGCTCATATTCTGAAGCATGTGCTTCCAGACTCCCTGCTCCCCCTTCACGGTCGGTCCGAGTTATACCTTGCACTGCTGTTAAGCCTCAATAAATCACAGGCACACTTCCGCTTTGCATCTATCGCCAAAGGGAAGAAGCAGTGTAGCAGTGCATTGATTAATTGGCCGGCTGATGAGACCCTCCTGTGAAATCTAAAGCATTTAATAAAATAACGCTCTTGTTTGCTCTTAAAGTGACCCTCATATGATATCCTCAAATTACCTTCACGTGAGATAATAAAGTGACCCTTCGGTGAGACCCGAGAGTTAGCCTTTGAGATCCAAGGGTGATTAAACCTGAGACGCCAAAAGAAGCTGCTGTGACATGTCCAGGAGCCACCTAAATTACCCAACTGTATTTACAACAAGCCATGTAAGGAATATCACGAACAGATGTTTGTGACGGACCCTCACGAAGTGTGCTAACTGTGCCTGGTGGCGGAGCACAGTTCTAGGGCTGCATCTACTGCGCTCAGTTGAATCGGAAGGTCATGCAGTTTGCTTACTGTGCCTGGCGGCGGAGAACAGTTCTAGGGCCTGCATCGTCTGCGCTCAGTTGAATCTGAAGGTCATGCAGTTTGCTTACTGTGCCTGGCGGCGGAGCACAGTTCTAGGGCGGCATCACCTGCGCTCAGTTGAATCTGAAGGTCATGCAGTTTGCTTACTGTGCCTGGCGGCGGAGCACAGTTCTAGGGCTGCATCGACTGCGCTCAGTTGAATCTGAAGGTCATGCAGTTTGCTTACTGTGCCTGGCGGCGGAGCACAGTTCTAGGGCTGCATCACCTGCGCTCAGTTGAATCTGAAGGTCATGCAGGACTGTGAGGTGAAGTTCCATGTCACCAAATATTGGAACCCTTCACACCATGACATGTCGGAGCGTTGTGACACCACCTACCGGTGCGCAAGAGTCCTGCATTAAAGTTTCCAGATCCAGTCTCACACTTGGGGAACATTCCTTTGGTGAGTAAACTGTGGGTAGAAGTATCCATCAGAAACAGGCCACGTTGATAACAGGAGAAAAGACACCTGGTAACAGTGACAAAACAGACCGAGAAGAGAGGAGGCCGGAGACAAATAGGGGACTGAAAGAGGCACAGAACAGACGTATGTAACATGGGAATGGAGATTAAAGGCACCTGGGACAGAGAGAGACTGGGCTAAGTGACAAGGAAGAGACTGTGAAACTAAGGGACACATAATCCAAAGGAACAGCTACACCAGGAGACCTACAATAGACGCAGAGAGACAGAAGGGGTCAGAGAGAGGGAGATCATACCGTGGAGCAGAAGAGAACACAATGCGACATGGGACACACATGGAAAAAGAGACAAAGAAGAGACTGAAACTAAGGGACACATAATCCAAAAGAACAGCTACACCAGGAGACCTACAATAGACGCAGAGAGACAGAAGGGGTCAGAGAGAGGGAGATCATACCGTGGAGCAGAAGAGAACACAATGCGACATGGGACACACATGGAAAAAGAGACAAAGAAGAGACTGAAACTAAGGGGCACATAATCCAAAAGAACAGCTACACCAGGAGACCTACAATAGACACAGAGAGACAGAAGGGGTCAGAGAGAGGGAGATCATACCGTGGTGCAGAAGAGAACACAATGCGACATGGGACACACATGGAAAAAGAGACAAAGAAGAGACTGTGAAACTAAGGGACACATAATCCAAAAGAACAGCTACACCAGGAGACCTACAATAGACGCAGAGAGACAGAAGGGGTCAGAGAGAGGGAGATCATACCGTGGTGCAGAAGAGAACACAATACGACATGGGACACACATGGAAAAAGAGACAAAGAAGAGACTGAAACTAAGGGACACATAATCCAAAAGAACAGCTACACCAGGAGACCTACAATAGACGCAGAGAGACAGAAGGGGTCAGAGAGAGGGAGATCATACCGTGGCGCAGAAGAGAACACAATGCGACATGGGACACACATGGAAAAAGAGACAAAGAAGAGACTGAAACTAAGGGACACATAATCCAAAAGAACAGCTACAGCAGGAGACCTACAATAGACACAGAGAGACAGAAGGGGTCAGAGAGAGGGAGATCATACCGTGGTGCAGAAGAGAACACAATGCGACATGGGACACACATGGAAAAAGAGACAAAGAAGAGACTGAAACTAAGGGACACATAATCCAAAAGAACAGCTACAGCAGGAGACCTACAATAGACACAGAGAGACAGAACGGGTCAGAGAGAGGGAGATCATACCGTGGTGCAGAAGAGAACACAATGCGACATGGGACACACATGAAAAAAGAGACAAAGAAGAGACTGTGAAACTAAGGGACACATAATCCAAAAGAACAGCTACAGCAGGAGACCTACAATAGACGCAGAGAGACAGAACGGGTCAGAGAGAGGGAGATCATACCGTGGAGCAGAAGAGAACACAATGCGACATGGGACACACATGGAAAAAGAGACAAAGAAGAGACTGTGAAACTAAGGGACACATAATCCAAAAGAACAGCTACACCAGGAGACCTACAATAGACGCAGAGAGACAGAAGGGGTCAGAGAGAGGGAGATCATACCGTGGTGCAGAAGAGAACACAATGCGACATGGGACACACATGGAAAAAGAGACAAAGAAGAGACTGTGAAACTAAGGGACATATAATCCAAAAGAACAGCTACAGCAGGAGACCTACAATAGACGCAGAGAGACAGAAGGGGTCAGAGAGAGGGAGATCATACCGTGGAGCAGAAGAGAACACAATGCGACATGGGACACACATGGAAAAAGAGACAAAGAAGAGACTGTGAAACTAAGGGACACATAATCCAAAAGAACAGCTACACCAGGAGACCTACAATAGACGCAGAGAGACAGAAGGGGTCAGAGAGAGGGAGATCATACCGTGGCGCAGAAGAGAACACAATGCGACATGGGACACACATGGAAAAAGAGACAAAGAAGAGACTGTGAAACTAAGGGACACATAATCCAAAAGAACAGCTACACCAGGAGACCTACAATAGACGCAGAGAGGCAGAAGGGGTCAGAGAGAGGGAGATCATACCGTGGAGCAGAAGAGAACACAATGCGACATGGGACACACATGGAAAAAGAGACAAAGAAGAGACTGTGAAACTAAGGGACACATAATCCAAAAGAACAGCTACACCAGGAGACCTACAATAGACGCAGAGAGACAGAAGGGGTCAGAGAGAGGCCGATCATACCGTGGTGCAGAAGAGAACACAATGCAACATGGGACACACATGGAAAAAGAGACAAAGAAGAGACTGAAACTAAGGGACACATAATCCAAAAGAACAGCTACACCAGGAGACCTACAATAGACGCAGAGAGACAGAAGGGGTCAGAGAGAGGGAGATCACACCGTGGTGCGGAAGAGAACACAATGCGACATGGGACACACATGGAAAAAGAGACAAAGAAGAGACTGTGAAACTAAGGGACATATAATCCAAAAGAACAGCTACACCAGGAGACCTACAATAGACGCAGAGAGACAGAAGGGGTCAGAGAGAGGGAGATCATACCGTGGTGCAGAAGAGAACACAATGCGACATGGGACACACATGGAAAAAGAGACAAAGAAGAGATTGAAACTAAGGAACACATAATCCAAAAGAACAGCTACACCAGGAGACCTACAATAGACGCAGAGAGACAGAAGGGGTCGGAGAGAGGGAGATCATACCGTGGTGCAGAAGAGAACACAATGCGACATGGGACACACATGGAAAAAGAGACAAAGAAGAGACTGTGAAACTTAGGGACACATAATCCAAAAGAACAGCTACACCAGGAGACCTACAATAGACGCAGAGAGACAGAAGGGGTCAGAGAGAGGGAGATCATACCGTGGAGCAGAAGAGAGCACAATGCGACACGGGACACACATGGAAAAAGAGACAAAGAAGAGATTGAAACTAAGGAACACATAATCCAAAAGAACAGCTACACCAGGAGACCTACAATAGACGCAGAGAGACAGAAGGGGTCAGAGAGAGGGAGATCATACCGTGGTGCAGAAGAGAACACAATGCGACATCGGACACACATGAAAAAAGCGACAAAGAAGAGACTGAAACTAAGGGACACATAATCCAAAAGAACAGCTACACCAGGAGACCTACAATAGACGCAGAGAGACAGAAGGGGTCAGAGAGACGGAGATCATACCGTGGTGCAGAAGAGAACACAATGCGACATGGGACACACATGGAAAAAGAGACAAAGAAGAGACTGCGAAACTAAGGGACACATAATCCAAAAGAACAGCTACACCAGGAGACCTACAATAGACGCAGAGAGACAGAAGGGGTCAGAGAGAGGGAGATCATACCGTGGTGCAGAAGAGAACACAATGCGACACGGGACACACATGGAAAAAGAGACAAAGAAGAGACTGTGAAACTAAGGGACACATAATCCAAAAGAACAGCTACACCAGGAGACCTACAATAGACGCAGAGAGACAGAAGGGGTCAGAGAGAGGGAGATCACACCGTGGTGCAGAAGAGAACACAATGCGACATGGGACACACATGGAAAAAGAGACAAAGAAGAGACTGTGAAACTAAGGGACACATAATCCAAAAGAACAGCTACACCAGGAGACCTACAATAGACGCAGAGAGACAGAAGGGGTCAGAGAGAGGGAGATCACACCGTGGTGCAGAAGAGAACACAATGCGACATGGGACACACATGGAAAAAGAGACAAAGAAGAGACTGTGAAACTAAGGGACACATAATCCAAAAGAACAGCTACACCAGGAGACCTACAATAGACGCAGAGAGACAGAAGGGGTCAGAGAGAGGGAGATCACACCGTGGAGCAGAAGAGAACACAATGCGACATGGGACACACATGGAAAAAGAGACAAAGAAGAGACTGTGAAACTAAGGGACACATAATCCAAAAGAACAGCTACACCAGGAGACCTACAATAGACGCAGAGAGACAGAAGGGGTCAGAGAGAGGGAGATCACACCGTGGAGCAGAAGAGAACACAATGCGACATGGGACACACATGGAAAAAGAGACAAAGAAGAGACTGTGAAACTAAGGGACACATAATCCAAAAGAACAGCTACACCAGGAGACCTACAATAGACGCAGAGAGACAGAAGGGGTCAGAGAGAGGGAGATCATACCGTGGTGCAGAAGAGAACACAATGCGACATGGGACACACATGGAAAAAGAGACAAAGAAGAGACTGAAACTAAGGGACACATAATCCAAAAGAACAGCTACACCGGGAGACCTACAATAGACGCAGAGAGACAGAAGGGGTCAGAGAGAGGGAGATCATACCGTGGTGCAGAAGAGAACACAGTGCGACATGGGACACACATGGAAAAAGAGACAAAGAAGAGACTGTGAAACTAAGGGACACATAATCCAAAAGAACAGCTACACCAGGAGACCTACAATAGACGCAGAGAGACGGAAGGGGTCAGAGAGAGGGAGATCATACCGTGGAGCAGAAGAGAACACAATGCGACATGGGACACACATGGAAAAAGAGACAAAGAAGAGACTGTGAAACTAAGGGACATATAATCCAAAAGAACAGCTACACCAGGAGACCTACAATAGACGCAGAGAGACAGAAGGGGTCAGAGAGAGGGAGGTCATACCGTGGAGCAGAAGAGAACACAATGCGACATGGGACACACATGGAAAAAGAGACAAAGAAGAGACTGTGAAACGAAGGGACACATAATCCAAAAGAACAGCTACACCAGGAGACCTACAATAGACGCAGAGAGACAGAAGGGGTCAGAGAGAGGGAGATCACACCGTGGTGCAGAAGAGAACACAATGCGACATGGGACACACATGGAAAAAGAGACAAAGAAGAGACTGTGAAACTAAGGGACACATAATCCAAAAGAACAGCTACACCAGGAGACCTACAATAGACACAGAGAGACAGAAGGGGTCAGAGAGAGGGAGATCATACCGTGGAGCAGAAGAGAACACAATGCGACATGGGACACACATGGAAAAAGAGACAAAGAAGAGACTGAAACTAAGGGACACATAATCCAAAAGAACAGCTACACCAGGAGACCTACAATAGACGCAGAGAGACAGAAGGGGTCAGAGAGAGGGAGATCATACCGTGGTGCAGAAGAGAACACGATGCGACATGGGACAGACATGGAAAAAGAGACAAAGAAGAGACTGTGAAACTAAGGGACATATAATCCAAAAGAACAGCTACACCAGGAGACCTACAATAGACGCAGAGAGACAGAAGGGGTCAGAGAGACGGAGATCACACCGTGGTGCGGAAGAGAACACAATGCGACATGGGACACACATGGAAAAAGAGACAAAGAAGAGACTGTGAAACTAAGGGACATATAATCCAAAAGAACAGCTACACCAGGAGACCTACAATAGACGCAGAGAGACAGAAGGGGTCAGAGAGAGGGAGATCATACCGTGGTGCAGAAGAGAACACAATGCGACACGGGACACACATGGAAAAAGAGACAAAGAAGAGACTGAAACTAAGGGACACATAATCCAAAAGAACAGCTACACCAGGAGACCTACAATAGACGCAGAGAGACAGAAGGGGTCAGAGAGAGGGAGATCATACCGTGGTGCAGAAGAGAACACAATGCGACATGGGACACACATGGAAAAAGAGACAAAGAAGAGACTGTGAAACTAAGGGACATATAATCCAAAAGAACAACTACACCAGGAGACCTTCAATAGACGCAGAGAGACAGAAGGGGTCAGAGAGAGGGAGATCATACCGTGGTGCAGAAGAGAACACAATGCGACATGGGACACACATGGAAAAAGAGACAAAGAAGAGATTGTGAAACTAAGGGACACATAATCCAAAAGAACAGCTACACTTTGAGACCTACAATAGACACAGAGAGACAGAACGGGTCAGAGAGAGGGAGATCATACCGTGGTGCAGAAGAGAACACGATGCGACATGGGACAGACATGGAAAAAGTTACAAAGAAGAGACGGGGACATCTTAGGATACAGACTGGCAGAGAGTAGAGACACTCAGAATAGAGACACACCAGGGGTCGGACACAAGGAATACAATCAGAGACATCTTGACAGAAGCATAGATTAGCACACACAGCGACAACATACTCCGGAAATAGAGAAATGAACAAACTAATCGGGGCCTCCAAGGCCAGTCGAATCTTCGCTCATGCCCTGGCCCAGGGAGGTCATATGCACCTGTGCACTTCAGTGCGGCTCATAAAGGGCACTGGATGGGTCGGCGCCTATACAGGGCACAGCAGAACACGGACCCAGGCAGATCTTTGCACCTGTACGCAGCACATAAATTACACAGGGCAATCACCCAGGCCCTGGCCCAGGGAGGAGATATGCACCTGTGCACCTCAGTGCGGCTCATAAAAGGCACTGGATGGCTCGGCGCCTATACAGGACATGGCAGAACACGGACCCAGGCAGATCTATGCACCTGTACGCAGCACATAAAGGACAGAGGGCAATCACCCAGGCCCTGGCCCAGGGAGGAGATATGCACCTGTGCACCTCAGTGCGGCTCATAAAAGGCACTGGATGGCTCGGCGCCTATACAGGACATGGCAGAACACGGACCCAGGCAGATCTATGCACCTGTACGCAGCACATAAAGGACACAGGGCAATCACCCAGGCCCTGGCCCAGGGAGGGGATATGCACCTGTGCACTTCAGTGCGGCTCATAAAGGGCACTGGATGGCTCCGCCCCTATACAGGGCACGGCAGAACACGGACCCAGGCAGATCTATGCACCTGTACGCAGCACATAAAGGACACAGGGCAATCACCCAGGCCCTGGCCCAGGGAGGGGATATGCACCTGTGCACTTCAGTGCGGCTCATAAAGGGCACTGGATGGGTCGGCGCCTATACAGGACATGGCAGAACACGGACCCAGGCAGAGCTATGCACCTGTATGCAGCACATAAAGGACAGAGGGCAATCACCCAGGCCCTGGCCCAGGGAGGAGATATGCACCTGTGCACCTCAGTGCGGCTCATAAAAGGCACTGGATGGGTCGGCGCCTATACAGGGCATGGCAGAACACGGACCCAGGCAGAGCTATGCACCTGTATGCAGCGCATAAAGGACACAGGGCAATCACCCAGGCCCTGGCCCAGGGAGGTCATAAGCACCTGTGCACTTCAGTGCGGCTCATAAAGGGCACTGGATGGCTCGACGCCTATACAGGGCACGGCAGAACACGGACCCAGGGAGATCTATGCACCTGTACGCAGCACATAAAGGGCACAGGGCAATCACCCAGGCCCTGGCCCAGGGAGGGGATATGCACCTGTGCACTTCAGTGCGGCTCATAAAGGGCACTGGATGGGTCGGCGCCTATACAGGGCACGGCAGAACACAGACCCAGGCAGATCTATGCACCTGTACGCAGCACATAAAGGACAGAGGGCAATCACCCAGGCACTGGCCCAGGGAGGAGATATGCACCTGTGCACCTCAGTGCGGCTCATAAAAGGCACTGGATGGCTCGGCGCCTATACAGGACATGGCAGAACACAGACCCAGGCAGAGCTATGCACCTGTACGCAGCACATAAAGGACACAGGGCAATCACCCAGGCCCTGGCCCAGGGAGGGTATATGCAACTGTGCACTTCAGTGCGGGTCAAATGGCAATGGAGGGCTCAGAGCTCATACAGGGCACTGCAGAACAGAACGCTACAAAATGTAGTTTGAAAACCGTAATTTGTAAGCCCTAACATGCATAATGTACAGCAAGATGTACTGCGTACCAATTCGTTGGTTAACTGTAACATCTTTTGTTGCATCGCTTTCAAGTCGTAAGTGTAGTTTGCAGTGCATAAAACAAATTATTTCTCTCTCACACACACTTTTCATATATTTTAGATTCTGGAACTGTTGCCACATTCCTTTAACCATCTGCTGATATTTCAAATCAGTTTTCTCGGATTTTCTCACTGTTGACTCTGCTGCTACTTTTATGTATGTGTGTTGCACACACTCATGTCAGCGTCTGCTCCACCACTAACGTAGCTTCCTGCTGCTGCTTTTATGTATGTGTGTTGCACACACTCATGTCAGCGTCTGCCCCACCACTAACGTAGCTTCCTGCTGCTGCTTTTATGTATGTGTGTTGCACACACTCATGTCAGCGTCTGCCCCACCACTAACGTAGCTTCCTGCTGCTGCTTTTATGTATGTGTGTTGCACACACTCATGTCAGCGTCTGCTCCACCACTAACGTAGCTTCCTGCTGCTGCTTTTATGTATGTGTGTTGCACACACTCATGTCAGCGTCTGCTCCACCACTAACGTAGCTTCCTGCTGCTGCTTTTATGTATGTGTGTTGCACACACTCATGTCAGCGTCTGCTCCACCACTAACGTAGCTTCCTGCTGCTGCTTTTATGTATGTGTGTTGCACACACTCATGTCAGCGTCTGCTCCACCACTGACGTAGCTTCCTGCTGCTACTTTTATGTATGTGTGTTGCACACACTCATGTCAGCGTCTGCTCCACCACTGACGTAGCTTCCTGCTGCTGCTTTTATGTATGTGTGTTGCACACACTCATGTCAGCGTCTGCTCCACCACTAACGTAGCTTCCTGCTGCTGCTTTTATGTATGTGTGTTGCACACACTCATGCCAGCGTCTGCTCCACCACTAACGTAGCTTCCTGCTGCTACTTTTATGTATGTGTGTTGCACACACTCATGTCAGCGTCTGCTCCACCACTAACGTAGCTTCCTGCTGCTGCTTTTATGTATGTGTGTTGCACACACTCATGCCAGCATCTGCTCCACCACTAACGTAGCTTCCTGCTGCTGCTTTTATGTATGTGTGTTGCACACACTCATGCCAGCATCTGCTCCACCACTAACGTAGCTTCCTGCTGCTGCTTTTATGTATGTGTGTTGCACACACTCATGCCAGCGTCTGCTCCACCACTAACGTAGCTTCCTGCTGCTGCTTTTATGTATGTGTGTTGCACACACTCATGCCAGCGTCTGCTCCACCACTAACGTAGCTTCCTGCTGCTGCTTTTATGTATGTGTGTTGCACACACTCATGTCAGCGTCTGCTCCACCACTGACGTAGCTTCCTGCTGCTGCTTTTATGTATGTGTGTTGCACACACTCATGTCAGCGTCTGCTCCACCACTAACGTAGCTTCCTGCTGCTGCTTTTATGTATGTGTGTTGCACACACTCATGTCAGCGTCTGCTCCACCACTAACGTAGCTTCCTGCTGCTACTTTTATGTATGTGTGTTGCACACACTCATGTCAGCGTCTGCTCCACCACTAACGTAGCTTCCTGCTGCTGCTTTTATGTATGTGTGTTGCACACACTCATGTCAGCGTCTGCTCCACCACTGACGTAGCTTCCTGCTGCTACTTTTATGTATGTGTGTTGCACACACTCATGTCAGCGTCTGCTCCACCACTAACGTAGCTTCCTGCTGCTGCTGCGGTGTCTGTTCATACTTTCGTTTTAGTGTTTTCTGGCACTTACCCTCAGGAGCCTGCAGCTGATTGTCATTTTAATTTCTGCTGCATCATTTCCGTGTCTGCAGTGCTGATACTTTCCACTCTGTATTTATCCAACTTCAATGAAATTGATTATAGTTAATTTCAATTCTGTGTATGTGGATAGCCTCCTTTCAGCATTTAATACGCTTTCATTTCATTGTTTATTCCTGTTTTTATTTCAGTGTCTGCTGACACGGGTTATTACACTTAATACCGCAGTGTTCACTTCAGTGTGCACTGACAACTTGCCGCCAGTGTCTGCAATCACTAAATATATATTTTTTTATATGTTGAATTGCTCGGTGTGCAATTTCTTAAAAGCGCTTCTTAAAACTCTGTGCAAACCCCGAGAAAAGGACTCTGGCTGAGGGTGTCCTATGTTGGCATTTAGGGGAAAGCAGTCGATTCTGTTAAGGGGCTAAGCTTAATTTGTAGTTCTGTGAACAGTTATTGTATGTTTTTATTCTGATTATTATATTTCTATTCTGATTCTTCGTATGTGAAAAAAACTATTTGTATGTCACACTGCCTGTCAGATAATGGATAGGCCCGATTGTGTTGCATTCATTAAAAGTTGTTTTGCGTGAATGATAAATATTTGCTTCTGCGTGTGAGAGCGCGCCTTGAAAAAGCAGCTGTTGTGTTTCGAGGTGCCCACGGCGTCCCGAAGTGGTGGGTCGCGAGCTCCTCACAGGATGTTATTTGGACGGACTATCCTTGGCCCTAGTGAGTGTGTGATCATAGTGTGGTCTGTGGGGCATGAGTGAGGCCGGGGCCCTTCACGAGAGGGTGAGTGTGTGATCATAGTGTGGTCTGTGGGGCATGAGTGAGGCCGGGGCCCTCCACGAGAGGGTGAGTGTGTGATCATAGTGTGGTCTCTGGGGCATGAGTGAGGCAGGGGCCCTTCACGAGAGGGTGAGTGTTTTATCATAGTGTGGTCTGTGGGGCATGAGTGAAGCGGGCCCTCCACGAGAGGGTGAGTGTGTGATCACAGTGGGGTCTGTGGGGCATGAGTGAGGCGGGGGCCCTTCACGAGAGGGTGAGTGTGTGATCATAGTGTGGTCTGTGGGGCATGAGTGAGGCGGGGGCCCTCCACGAGAGGGTGATTGTGTGATCACAGTGTGGTCTGTGGGGCATGAGTGAGGCGGGGGCCCTCCACGAGAGGGTGAGTGTGTGATCACAGTGTGGTCTGTGGGGCATGAGTGAGGCGGGGGCCCTTCACGAGAGGGTGAGTGTGTGATCATAGTGTGGTCTGTGGGGCATGAGTGAGGCGGGGGCCCTCCACGAGAGGGTGATTGTGTGATCATAGTGTGGTCTGTGGGGCATGAGTGAGGCAGGGGCCCTTCACGAGAGGGTGAGTGTGTGATCATAGTGTGGTCTGTGGGGCATGAGTAAGGCAGGGGCCCTTCAGGAGAGGGTGAGTGTGTGATCATAGTGTGGTCTGTAGGGCATGAGTGAGGCGGGGGCCCTTCACGAGAGGGTGAGTGTGTGATCATAGTATGGTCTGTGGGGCATGAGTGAGGCAGGGGCCCTTCACGAGAGGGTGAGTGTGTGATCATGGTGTGGTCTGTAGGGCATGAGTGAGGCGGGGCCCTTCACGAGAGGGTGAGTGTGTGATCATAGTGTGGTCTGTGGGGCATGAGTGAGGCAGGGGCCCTTCACGAGAGGGTGAGTGTTTGATCATAGTGTGGTTTTCAGGGCATGAGTGAGGCGGGGCCCTTCACGAGAGGGTGAGTGTGTGATCATAGTGTGGTCTGTGGGGCATGAGTGAGGCAGGGGCCCTTCACGAGAGGGTGAGTGTGTGATCACAGTGTGGTCTGTAGGGCATGAGTGAGGCAGGGTCCCTTCACGGGAGGGTGAGTGTGTGATCATAGTGTGGTCTGTGGGGCATGAGTGAGGCGGGGCCCTCCACGAGAGGGTGAGTGTGTGATCATAGTGTGGTCTGTGGGGCATGAGTGAGGCAGGGGCCCTTTACGAGAGGGTGAGTGTGTGATCATAGTGTGGTCTGTGGGGCATGAGTGAAGCGGGGCCCTCCACGAGAGGGTGAGTGTGTGATCATAGTGTGGTCTGTGGGGCATGAGTGAGGCAGGGGCCCTTTACGAGCGGGTGAGTGTGTGATCATAGTGTGGTCTGTGGGGCATGAGTGAGGCGGGGGCCCTTCACGAGAGGGTGAGTGTGTGATCATAGTGTGGTCTGTGGGGCATGAGTGAGGCGGGGCCCTTCACGAGAGGGTGAGTGTGTGATCATAGTGTGGTCTGTGGGGCATGAGTGAGGCAAGGCCCTTCACGAGAGGGTGAGTGTGTGATCATAGTGTGGTCTGTAGGGCATGAGTGAGGCAGGGGCCCTTCACGAGAGGGTGAGTGTGTGATCATAGTGTGGTCTGTGGGGCATGAGTGAGGCGGGGGCCCTCCACGAGAGGGTGAGTGTGTGATCATAGTGTGGTCTGTGGGGCATGAGTGAGGCAGGGGCCCTTCATGAGAGGGTGAGTGTGTGATCATAGTGTGGTCTGTGGGGCATGAGTGAGGCGGGGCCCTTCACGAGAGGGTGAGTGTGTGATCATAGTGTGGTCTGTAGGGCATGAGTGAGGCAGGGGCCCTCCCCGAGAGGGTGAGTGTGTGATCATAGTGTGGTCTGTGGGGCATGAGTGAGGCAGGGGCCCTTCACGAGAGGGTGAGTGTGTGATCATAGTCTGGTCTGTGGGGCATGAGTGAGGCAGGGGCCCTTCACGAGAGGGTGAGTGTGTGATCATAGTGTGGTCTGTGGGGCATGAGTGAGGCATTGGCCCTTCACGAGAGGGTGAGTGTGTGATCATAGTGTGGTCTATAGGGCATGAGTGAGGCGGGGGCCCTCCACGAGAGGGTGAGTGTGTGATCATAGTATGGTCTGTGGGGCATGAGTGAGGCAGGGGCCCTTCACGAGAGGGTGAGTGTGTGATCATGGTGTGGTCTGTAGGGCATGAGTGAGGCGGGGCCCTTCACGAGAGGGTGAGTGTGTGATCATAGTGTGGTCTGTGGGGCATGAGTGAGGCAGGGGCCCTTCACGAGAGGGTGAGTGTTTGATCATAGTGTGGTTTGCAGGGCATGAGTGATGCGGGCCCTTCACGAGAGGGTGAGTGTGTGATCATAGTGTGGTCTGTGGGGCATGAGTGAGGCAGGGGCCCTTCACGAGAGGGTGAGTGTGTGATCACAGTGTGGTCTGTAGGGCATGAGTGAGGCAGGGTCCCTTCACGGGAGGGTGAGTGTGTGATCATAGTGTGGTCTGTGGGGCATGAGTGAGGCGGGGCCCTCGCTGAGAGGGTGAGTGTGTGATCATAGTGTGGTCTGTGGGGCATGAGTGAGGCAGGGGCCCTTTACAAGAGGGTGAGTGTGTGATCATAGTGTGGTCTGTGGGGCATGAGTGAAGCGGGGCCCTTCACGAGAGGGTGAGTGTGTGATCATAGTGTGGTCTGTGGGGCATGAGTGAGGCAGGGGCCCTTTACGAGAGGGTGAGTGTGTGATCATAGTGTGGTCTGTGGGGCATGAGTGAGGCGGGGGCCCTTCACGAGAGGGTGAGTGTGTGATCATAGTGTGGTCTGTGGGGCATGAGTGAGGCGGGCCCTTCACGAGAGGGTGAGTGTGTGATCATAGTGTGGTCTGTGGGGCATGAGTGAGGCAAGGCCCTTCACGAGAGGGTGAGTGTGTGATCATAGTGTGGTCTGTAGGGCATGAGTGAGGCAGGGGCCCTTCACGAGAGAGTGAGTGTGTGATCATAGTGTGGTCTGTGGGGCATGAGTGAGGCGGGGGCCCTCCACGAGAGGGTGAGTGTGATCATAGTGTGGTCTGTGGGGCATGAGTGAGGCAGGGGCCCTTCATGAGAGGGTGAGTGTGTGATCATAGTGTGGTCTGTGGGGCATGAGTGAGGCAGGGGCCCTTCACGAGAGGGTGAGTGTTTGATCATAGTGTGGTCTGTGGGGCATGAGTGAAGCGGGCCCTCCACGAGAGGGTGAGTGTGTGATCACAGTGGGGTCTGTGGGGCATGAGTGAGGCGGGGGCCCTTCACGAGAGGGTGAGTGTGTGATCATAGTGTGGTCTGTGGGGCATGAGTGAGGCGGGGGCCCTCCACGAGAGGGTGATTGTGTGATCACAGTGTGGTCTGTGGGGCATGAGTGAGGCGGGGGCCCTCCACGAGAGGGTGAGTGTGTGATCACAGTGTGGTCTGTGGGGCATGAGTGAGGCGGGGGCCCTTCACGAGAGGGTGAGTGTGTTATCATAGTGTGGTCTGTGGGGCATGAGTGAGGCGGGGGCCCTCCACGAGAGGGTGATTGTGTGATCATAGTGTGGTCTGTGGGGCATGAGTGAGGCAGGGACCCTTCACGAGAGGGTGAGTGTGTGATCATAGTGTGGTCTGTGGGGCATGAGTGAGGCAGGGGCCCTTCAGGAGAGGGTGAGTGTGTGATCATAGTGTGGTCTGTAGGGCATGAGTGAGGCGGGGGCCCTTCACGAGAGGGTGAGTGTGTGATCATAGTATGGTCTGTGGGGCATGAGTGAGGCAGGGGCCCTTCACGAGAGGGTGAGTGTGTGATCATGGTGTGGTCTGTAGGGCATGAGTGAGGCGGGGCCCTTCACGAGAGGGTGAGTGTGTGATCATAGTGTGGTCTGTGGGGCATGAGTGAGGCAGGGGCCCTTCACGAGAGGGTGAGTGTTTGATCATAGTGTGGTTTGCAGGGCATGAGTGAGGCGGGGCCCTTCACGAGAGGGTGAGTGTGTGATCATAGTGTGGTCTGTGGGGCATGAGTGAGGCAGGGGCCCTTCACGAGAGGGTGAGTGTGTGATCACAGTGTGGTCTGTAGGGCATGAGTGAGGCAGGGTCCCTTCACGGGAGGGTGAGTGTGTGATCATAGTGTGGTCTGTGGGGCATGAGTGAGGCGGGGCCCTCCACGAGAGGGTGAGTGTGTGATCATAGTGTGGTCTGTGGGGCATGAGTGAGGCAGGGGCCCTTTACGAGAGGGTGAGTGTGTGATCATAGTGTGGTCTGTGGGGCATGAGTGAAGCGGGGCCCTCCACGAGAGGGTGAGTGTGTGATCATAGTGTGGTCTGTGGGGCATGAGTGAGGCAGGGGCCCTTTACGAGAGGGTGAGTGTGTGATCATAGTGTGGTCTGTGGGGCATGAGTGAGGCGGGGGCCCTTCACGAGAGGGTGAGTGTGTGATCATAGTGTGGTCTGTGGGGCATGAGTGAGGCGGGGCCCTTCACGAGAGGGTGAGTGTGTGATCATAGTGTGGTCTGTGGGGCATGAGTGAGGCAAGGCCCTTCACGAGAGGGTGAGTGTGTGATCATAGTGTGGTCTGTAGGGCATGAGTGAGGCAGGGGCCCTTCACGAGAGGGTGAGTGTGTGATCATAGTGTGGTCTGTGGGGCATGAGTGAGGCGGGGGCCCTCCACGAGAGGGTGAGTGTGTGATCATAGTGTGGTCTGTGGGGCATGAGTGAGGCAGGGGCCCTTCATGAGAGGGTGAGTGTGTGATCATAGTGTGGTCTGTGGGGCATGAGTGAGGCAGGGGCCCTTCACGAGAGGGTGAGTGTGTGATCATAGTGTGGTCTGTGGGGCATGAGTGAGGCATTGGCCCTTCACGAGAGGGTGAGTGTGTGATCATAGTGTGGTCTGTAGGGCATGAGTGAGGCGGGGGCCCTCCACGAGAGGGTGAGTGTGTGATCATAGTATGGTCTGTGGGGCATGAGTGAGGCAGGGGCCCTTCACGAGAGGGTGAGTGTGTGATCATGGTGTGGTCTGTAGGGCATGAGTGAGGCGGGGCCCTTCACGAGAGGGTGAGTGTGTGATCATAGTGTGGTCTGTGGGGCATGAGTGAGGCAGGGGCCCTTCACGAGAGGGTGAGTGTTTGATCATATTGTGGTTTGCAGGGCATGAGTGAGGCGGGCCCTTCACGAGAGGGTGAGTGTGTGATCATAGTGTGGTCTGTGGGGCATGAGTGAGGCAGGGGCCCTTCACGAGAGGGTGAGTGTGTGATCACAGTGTGGTCTGTAGGGCATGAGTGAGGCAGGGTCCCTTCACGGGAGGGTGAGTGTGTGATCATAGTGTGGTCTGTGGGGCATGAGTGAGGCGGGGCCCTCGCTGAGAGGGTGAGTGTGTGATCATAGTGTGGTCTGTGGGGCATGAGTGAGGCAGGGGCCCTTTACGAGAGGGTGAGTGTGTGATCATAGTGTGGTCTGTGGGGCATGAGTGAAGCGGGGCCCTCCACGAGAGGGTGAGTGTGTGATCATAGTGTGGTCTGTGGGGCATGAGTGAGGCAGGGGCCCTTTACGAGAGGGTGAGTGTGTGATCATAGTGTGGTCTGTGGGGCATGAGTGAGGCGGGGGCCCTTCACGAGAGGGTGAGTGTGTGATCATAGTGTGGTCTGTGGGGCATGAGTGAGGCGGGGCCCTTCACGAGAGGGTGAGTGTGTGATCATAGTGTGGTCTGTGGGGCATGAGTGAGGCAGGGGCCCTTCAGGAGAGGGTGAGTGTGTGATCATAGTGTGGTCTGTGGGGCATGAGTGAGGCAAGGCCCTTCACGAGAGGGTGAGTGTGTGATCATAGTGTGGTCTGTCGGGCATGAGTGAGGCAGGGGCCCTTCACGAGAGGGTGAGTGTGTGATCATAGTGTGGTCTGTGGGGCATGAGTGAGGCGGGGGCCCTCCACGAGAGGGTGAGTGTGTGATCATAGTGTGGTCTGTGGGGCATGAGTGAGGTAGGGGCCCTTCATGAGAGGGTGAGTGTGTGATCATAGTGTGGTCTGTGGGGCATGAGTGAGGCGGGGCCCTTCACGAGAGGGTGAGTGTGTGATCATAGTGTGGTCTGTAGGGCATGAGTGAGGCAGGGGCCCTCCACGAGAGGGTGAGTGTGTGATCATAGTGTGGTCTGTGGGGCATGAGTGAGGCAGGGGCCCTTTAGGAGAGGGTGAGTGTG
This sequence comes from Lissotriton vulgaris, assembly GCF_964263255.1. Taxonomy (NCBI): domain Eukaryota; kingdom Metazoa; phylum Chordata; class Amphibia; order Caudata; family Salamandridae; genus Lissotriton; species Lissotriton vulgaris. Next base: position 18,447 of record NW_028241657.1, on the reverse strand, counting down.
TGATCATAGTGTGGTCTGTGGGGCATGAGTGAGGCAGGGGCCCTTCACGAGAGGGTGAGTGTGTGATCATAGTGTGGTCTGTGGGGCATGAGTGAGGCAGGGGCCCTTCACGAGAGGGTGAGTGTGTGATCATAGTGTGGTCTGTAGGGCATGAGTGAGGCGGGGGCCCTCCACGAGAGGGTGAGTGTGTGATCATAGTGTGGTCTGTGGGGCATGAGTGAGGCGGGGGCTCTTCACGAGAGGGTGAGTGTGTGATTATAGTGTGGTCTGTGGGGCATGAGTGAAGCGGGGCCCTTCACGAGAGGTTGAGTGTGTGATCAAAGTGTGGTCTGTAGGGCATGAGTGAGACGGGGGCCCTTCACGAGAGGGTGAGTGTGTGATCACAGTGTGGTCTGTAGGGCATGAGTGAGGCAGGGGCCCTTCACGAGAGGGTGAGTGTTTGATCATAGTGTGGTCTGTGGGGCATGAGTGAGGTGGGGGCCCTTCACGAGAGGGTGAGTGTGTGATCACACTGTGGTCTGTAGGGCATGAGTGAGGCAGGGTCCCTTCACGAGAGGGTGAGTGTGGGATCATAGTGTGGTCTGTGGGGCATGAGTGAGGCGGGGGCCCTTCACGAGAGGGTGAGTGGGTGATCATAGTCGTCATGCAGTTTGCTTACTGTGCCTGGTGGCGGAGCACAGTTCTAGGGCTGCATCTACTGCGCTCAGTTGAATCTGAAGGTCATGCAGTTTGCTTACTGTGCCTGGCGGCGGAGCACAGTTCTAGGGCTGCATCGACTGCGCTCAGTTGAATCTGAAGGTCATGCAGTTTGCTTACTGTGCCTGACGGCGGAGCACAGTTCTAGGGCTGCATCGACTGCGCTCAGTTGAATCTGAAGGTCATGCAGTTTGCTTACTGTGCCTGACGGCGGAGCACAGTTCTAGGGCTGCATCGACTGCGCTCAGTTGAATCTGAAGGTCTTGCAGTTTGCTTACTGTGCCTGACGGCGGAGCACAGTTCTAGGGCTGCATCAACTGCGCTCAGTTGAATCTGAAGGTCATGCAGTTTGCTTACTGTGCCTGGCGGCGGAGCACAGTTCTAGGGCTGCATCACCTGCGCTCAGTTGAATCTGAAGGTCATGCAGGACTGTGAGGTGAAGTTCCATGTCACCAAATATTGGAACCCTTCACACCATGACATGTCGGAGCGTTGTGACACCACCTACCGGTGCGCAAGAGTCCTGCATTAAAGTTTCCAGATCCAGTCTCTCACTTGGGGAACATTCCTTTGGTGAGTAAACTGTGGGTAGAAGTATCCATCAGAAACAGACCACGTTGATAACAGGAGAAATGACACCCGGTAACAGTGACAAAACAGACTGAGAAGAGAGGAGGCCGGAGACAAATAGGGGACTGACAGAGGCACAGAACAGACGTATGTAACATGGGAAAGGAGATTAAAGGCACCTGGGACAGAGAGAGACTGGGCTAAGTGACATAGAAGAGACTGTGAAACTAAGGGACACATAATCCAAAGGAACAGCTACACCAGGAGACCTACAATAGACGCAGAGAGACAGAAGGGGTCAGAGAGAGGGAGATCATACCGTGGTGCAGAAGAGAACACAAAGCGACATGGGACACACATGGAAAAAGAGACAAAGAAGAGACTGTGAAACTAAGGGACTCATAATCCAAAAGAACAGCTACACCAGGAGACCTACAATAGACGCAGAGAGACAGAAGGGGTCAGAGAGAGGGAGATCATACCGTGGAGCAGAAGAGAGCACAATGCGACATGGGACACACATGGAAAAAGAGACAAAGAAGAGACTGTGAAACTAAGGGACACATAATCCAAAAGAACAGCTACACCAGGAGACCTACAATAGACGCAGAGAGACAGAGCGGGTCAGAGAGAGGGAGATCAAACCGTGGAGCAGAAGAGAACACAATGCGACATGGGACACACATGGAAAAAGAGACAAAGAAGAGACTGTGAAACTAAGGGACATATAATCCAAAAGAACAGCTACACCAGGAGACCTACAATAGACACAGAGAGACAGAAGGGGTCAGAGAGAGGGAGATCACACCGTGGTGCAGAAGAGAACACAATGCGACATGGGACACACATGGAAAAAGAGACAAAGAAGAGACTGTGAAACTAAGGGACACATAATCCAAAAGAACAGCTACACCAGGAGACCTACAATAGACGCAGAGAGACAGAAGGGGTCAGAGAGAGGGAGATCACACCGTGGAGCAGAAGAGAACACAATGCGACATGGGACACACATGGAAAAAGAGACAAAGAAGAGACTGTGAAACTAAGGGACACATAATCCAAAAGAACAGCTACACCAGGAGACCTACAATAGACGCAGAGAGACAGAAGGGGTCAGAGAGAGGGAGATCATACCGTGGAGCAGAAGAGAACACAATGCGACATGGGACACACATGGAAAAAGAGACAAAGAAGAGACTGTGAAACTAAGGGACATATAATCCAAAAGAACAGCTACACCAGGAGACCTACAATAGACGCAGAGAGACAGAAGGGGTCAGAGAGAGGGAGATCATACCGTGGAGCAGAAGAGAACACAATGCGACATGAGACACACATGGAAAAAGAGACAAAGAAGAGACTGTGAAACTAAGGGACACATAATCCAAAAGAACAGCTACACCAGGAGACCTACAATAGACGCAGAGAGACAGAAGGGGTCAGAGAGAGGGAGATCACACCGTGGTGCAGAAGAGAACACAATGCGACATGGGACACACATGGAAAAAGAGACAAAGAAGAGACTGTGAAACTAAGGGACACATAATCCAAAAGAACAGCTACACCAGGAGACCTACAATAGACACAGAGAGACAGAAGGGGTCAGAGAGAGGGAGATCATACCGTGGTGCAGAAAGAACACAATGCGACATGGGACACACATGGAAAAAGAGACAAAGAAGAGACTGAAACTAAGGGACACATAATCCAAAAGAACAGCTACACCAGGAGACCTACAATAGACGCAGAGAGACAGAAGGGGTCAGAGAGAGGGAGATCATACCGTGGTGCAGAAGAGAACACGATGCGACATGGGACAGACATGGAAAAAGAGACAAAGAAGAGACTGTGAAACTAAGGGACATATAATCCAAAAGAACAGCTACACCAGGAGACCTACAATAGACGCAGAGAGACAGAAGGGGTCAGAGAGACGGAGATCACACCGTGGTGCGGAAGAGAACACAATGCGACATGGGACACACATGGAAAAAGAGACAAAGAAGAGACTGTGAAACTAAGGGACATATAATCCAAAAGAACAGCTACACCAGGAGACCTACAATAGACGCAGAGAGACAGAAGGGGTCAGAGAGAGGGAGATCATACCGTGGTGCAGAAAGAACACAATGCGACATGGGACACACATGGAAAAAGAGACAAAGAAGAGACTGAAACTAAGGGACACATAATCCAAAAGAACAGCTACACCAGGAGACCTACAATAGACGCAGAGAGACAGAAGGGGTCAGAGAGAGGGAGATCATACCGTGGTGCAGAAGAGAACACAATGCGACATGGGACACACATGGAAAAAGAGACAAAGAAGAGACTGAAACTAAGGGACACATAATCCAAAAGAACAGCTACACCAGGAGACCTACAATAGACGCAGAGAGACAGAAGGGGTCAGAGAGAGGGAGATCATACCGTGGTGCAGAAGAGAACACAATGCGACATGGGACACACATGGAAAAAGAGACAAAGAAGAGACTGAAACTAAGGGACACATAATCCAAAAGAACAGCTACAGCAGGAGACCTACAATAGACGCAGAGAGACAGAAGGGGTCAGAGAGAGGGAGATCATACCGTGGAGCAGAAGAGAACACAATGCGACATGGGACACACAAGGAAAAAGAGACAAAGAAGAGACTGTGAAACTAAGGGACACATAATCCAAAAGAACAGCTACACTTTGAGACCTACAATAGACGCAGAGAGACAGAAGGGGTCAGAGAGACGGAGATCATACCGTGGTGCAGAAGAGAACACAATGCGACATGGGACACACATGGAAAAAGAGACAAAGAAGAGACTGTGAAACTAAGGGACACATAATCCAAAAGAACAGCTACACCAGGAGACCTACAATAGACACAGAGAGACAGAAGGGGTCAGAGAGAGGGAGATCACACCGTGGAGCAGAAGAGAACACAATGCGACATGGGACACACATGGAAAAAGAGACAAAGAAGAGACTGTGAAACTAAGGGACACATAATCCAAAAGAACAGCTACACCAGGAGACCTACAATAGACGCAGAGAGACAGAAGGGGTCAGAGAGAGGGAGATCATACCGTGGTGCAGAAGAGAACACAATGCGACATGGGACACACATGGAAAAAGAGACAAAGAAGAGACTGTGAAACTAAGGGACACATAATCCAAAAGAACAGCTACACCAGGAGACCTACAATAGACGCAGAGAGACAGAAGGGGTCAGAGAGAGGGAGATCATACCGTGGTGCAGAAGAGAACACAATGCGACATGGGACACACATGGAAAAAGAGACAAAGAAGAGACTGTGAAACTAAGGGACACATAATCCAAAAGAACAGCTACACCAGGAGACCTACAATAGACGCAGAGAGACAGAAGGGGTCAGAGAGAGGGAGATCATACCGTGGTGCAGAAGAGAACACAATGCGACATGGGACACACATGAAAAAAGAGACAAAGAAGAGACTGAAACTAAGGGACACATAATCCAAAAGAACAGCTACACCAGGAGACCTACAATAGACACAGAGAGAGAGAAGGGGTCAGAGAGAGGCCGATCATACCGTGGTGCAGAAGAGAACACAATGCGACATGGGACACACATGGAAAAAGAGACAAAGAAGAGACTGTGAAACTAAGGGACATATAATCCAAAAGAACAGCTACACCAGGAGACCTACAATAGACGCAGAGAGACAGAAGGGGTCAGAGAGAGGGAGATCATACCGTGGTGCAGAAGAGAACACAATGCGACATGGGACACACATGGAAAAAGAGACAAAGAAGAGACTGTGAAACTAAGGGACACATAATCCAAAAGAACAGCTACACCAGGAGACCTACAATAGACGCAGAGAGACAGAAGGGGTCAGAGAGAGGCCGATCATACCGTGGTGCAGAAGAGAACACAATGCGACATGGGGCACACATGGAAAAAGAGACAAAGAAGAGACTGTGAAACTAAGGGACATATAATCCAAAAGAACAGCTACACCAGGAGACCTACAATAGACGCAGAGAGACAGAAGGGGTCAGAGAGAGGGAGATCATACCGTGGTGCAGAAGAGAACACAATGCGACATGGGACACACATGAAAAAAGAGACAAAGAAGAGACTGTGAAACTAAGGGACACATAATCCAAAAGAACAGCTACACCAGGAGACCTACAATAGACGCAGAGAGACAGAAGGGGTCAGAGAGAGGGAGATCATACCGTGGTGCAGAAGAGAACACAATGCGACATGGGACACACATGAAAAAAGAGACAAAGAAGAGACTGTGAAACTAAGGGACACATAATCCAAAAGAACAGCTACACCAGGAGACCTACAATAGACGCAGAGAGACAGAAGGGGTCAGAGAGAGGGAGATCATACCGTGGTGCAGAAGAGAACACAATGCGACATGGGACACACATGGAAAAAGAGACAAAGAAGAGACTGTGAAACCAAGGGACACATAATCCAAAAGAACAGCTACACCAGGAGACCTACAATAGACGCAGAGAGACAGAAGGGGTCAGAGAGAGGGAGATCATACCGTGGAGCAGAAGAGAACACAATGCGACATGGGACACACATGGAAAAAGAGACAAAGAAGAGACTGTGAAACTAAGGGACACATAATCCAAAAGAACAGCTACACCAGGAGACCTACAATAGACGCAGAGAGACAGAAGGGGTCAGAGAGAGGGAGATCATACCGTGGTGCAGAAGAGAACACAATGCGACATGGGACACACATGGAAAAAGAGACAAAGAAGAGACTGTGAAACTAAGGGACACATAATCCAAAAGAACAGCTACACCAGGAGACCTACAATAGACGCAGAGAGACAGAAGGGGTCAGAGAGAGGGAGATCATACCGTGGAGCAGAAGAGAACACAATGCGACATGGGACACACATGGAAAAAGAGACAAAGAAGAGACTGTGAAACTAAGGGACACATAATCCAAAAGAACAGCTACACCAGGAGACCTACAATAGAGGCAGAGAGACAGAAGGGGTCAGAGAGAGGGAGATCATACCGTGGAGCAGAAGAGAACACAATGCGACATGGGACACACATGGAAAAAGAGACAAAGAAGAGACTGAAACTAAGGAACTCATAATCCAAAAGAACAGCTACACCAGGAGACCTACAATAGACGCAGAGAGACAGACGGGGTCAGAGAGAGGGAGATCATACCGTGGTGCAGAAGAGAACACAATGCGACATGGGACACACATGGAAAAAGAGACAAAGAAGAGACTGTGAAACTAAGGGACACATAATCCAAAAGAACAGCTACACTAGGAGACCTACAATAGACGCAGAGAGACAGAAGGGGTCAGAGAGAGGGAGATCATACCGTGGAGCAGAAGAGAACACAATGCGACATGGGACACACATGGAAAAAGAGACAAAGAAGAGACTGTGAAACTAAGGGACACATAATCCAAAAGAACAGCTACACCAGGAGACCTACAATAGACGCAGAGAGACAGACGGGGTCAGAGAGAGGGAGATCATACCGTGGTGCAGAAGAGAACACAATGCGACACGGGACACACATGGAAAAAGAGACAAAGAAGAGACTGTGAAACTAAGTGACACATAATCCAAAAGAACAGCTACACCAGGAGACCTACAATAGCCACAGAGAGACAGACGGGGTCAGAGAGAGGGAGATCATACCGTGGTGCAGAAGAGAACACAATGCGACATGGGACACACATGGAAAAAGAGACAAAGAAGAGACTGTGAAACTAAGGGACACATAATCCAAAAGAACAGCTACACCAGGAGACCTACAATAGACACAGAGAGACAGAAGGGGTCAGAGAGAGGGAGATCATACCGTGGTGCAGAAGAGAACACAATGCGACACGGGACACACATGGAAAAAGAGACAAAGAAGAGACTGTGAAACGAAGGGACACATAATCCAAAAGAACAGCTACAGCAGGAGACCTACAATAGACACAGAGAGACAGAACGGGTCAGAGAGAGGGAGATCATACCGTGGTGCAGAAGAGAACACAATGCGACATGGGACACACATGAAAAAAGAGACAAAGAAGAGACTGTGAAACTAAGGGACATATAATCCAAAAGAACAGCTACAGCAGGAGACCTACAATAGACGCAGAGAGACAGAAGGGGTCAGAGAGAGGGAGATCATACCGTGGTGCAGAAGAGAACACAATGCGACATGGGACACACATGGAAAAAGAGACAAAGAAGAGACGGGGACATCTTGGGATACAGACGGGCAGAGAGTAGAGACACTCAGAATAGAGACATACCAGGGGTCGGACACAGGGAATACAATCAGAGGAGCAGCAGAGGACAGACTATAACAGAACAGAGACACAAACCTGAAGACATCTTGACAGAAGCAGAGATTAGCACACAAAGTGACAACATACTCCGGAAATAGAGAAATGAACAACTAATCGGCAGGCCGGGGCCTCCAAGGCCAGTCGAATCTTCGCTCATGCCCTGGCCCAGGGAGGTCATGTGCACCTGTGCACTTCATTGCGGCTCATAAAGGACACTGGAGGGCTCTGCGCCTATACAGGGCACGGACCCAGGCAGATGTATTCACCTGTATGCAGCACATAAAGCACACGGGGCAATCACCCAGGCCCTGGCCCAGGGAGGGGATATGCACCTGTGCGGCTCATAAAGGGCACTGGATCGCTCGGCGCCTATACAGGGCACGGCAGAACACGGACCCAGGCAGATCTATGCACCTGTATGCAGCACATAAAACACACAGGGCAATCACCCAGGCCCTGGCCCAGGGAGGGGATATGCACCTTTGCACTTCAGTGCGGCTCATAAAGGGCACTGCATGGCTCGGCGCCTATACAGGGCATGGCAGAACACGGACCCAGGCAGATCTATGCACCTGTACGCAGCACATAAAGGACACAGGGCAATCACCCAGGCCCTGGCCCAGGGAGGGGATATGCACCTGTGCACTTCAGTGCGGGTCAAATGGCAATGGAGGGCTCAGAGCTCATACCTGGCACTGCAGAACAGAACACTACAAAATGTAGTTTGAAAACAACACTCATGTCAGCGTCTGCTCCACGACTAACGTAGCTTCCTGCTGCTGCTGCGGTGTCTGTTCATACTTTCGTTTTAGTGTTTTCTGGCACTTACCCACAGGAGCCTGCAGCTGATTGTCATTTCACTTACTCCTACAACTTCATTTCCGTGTCTGCAGTGTTGATACTTTCCTCTCTGTATTTATCCAATTACAATAAAATTGATTATAAATTCATAATTAAGTTCAATTCTGTGTATGTGGATAGCCTCCTTTCAGCATTTAATAAACTTTCATTTCATTGTTTATTCCTGTTTTTATTTCAGTGTCTGCTGACACGAGTTATTCCACTTAATACCTCGGCGTTCACTTCAGTGTGCACTGACACCTTGCCGCCAGTGTCTGCAATCACTAAATATATATATTTTTTATATGTTGGATTGCTCGGTGTGCAATTTCTTATAAGCGCTTCTTAAAACTCAGCGCAAACCCCGAGAAAAGGACTCTGGCTGAGGGTGTCCTATGTTAGCATTTAGGGGAAAGCTGTCGATTCTGTTAAGGGGCTATGCTTAATTTGTAGTTCTGTGAACAGTTATTGTATGTTTTTATTCTGATTATTATATTTCTATTCTGATTCTTCGTATGTGATTTGAGTTTGTGAAAAAAACTATTTGTATGTCACACTGCCTGTCAGATAATGCATAGGCCTGATTCTGTTGCATTCATTAAAAGTTGCTTTGCGTGCAGTACGGAGCAAAACGTGAATGATAAATATTTGCTTCTGCGCGTGAGAGCACGCCTTGAAGAAGCAGGTGTTGTGTTTCGAGGCGCCCACGGCGGCCCCGAAGGGGTCGGCCGCGAGCTCCTCACAGGATGTCGTTTGGACGGACTATCCTTGGCCCTAATGAGTGTATGATCATAGTGTGGTCTGTGGGGCATGAGTGAGGCAGGGGCCCTCCACGAGAGGGTGAGTGGGCGAGCACCTCTGGTTCATGACTGTTGCACATTGCCGTGACTCTGACCAGACATTTGTGAGGGCACGTGAATGAGCAAGGACCAGATTTACTTTTCCATGAACTGGCACCTCAGTCTTACGGTACTTGCTCCCTCCCGCAATTGGTCAGCGGTTCCATCACGGAGTATAGTCGGATATTGACTGCTCCCACAGCAGGAGAGAGCGAGACACAGGACATGTATGACACCTCAAAACCTTAAAGAGCTTCATTTTCTACAGCCCCTCACTTTTTTCACTACGTTTATTTTTTTCATTTTATACGTTTTATTACAGTGAGGTGTATGTCTTTTCGGTGTAATGTACTTTGTAAAGATCGTGACTCCAGGGCCCAGCGGATGAGTTTCCTTGAACTTTGAGGTGCCATCGCACCCCACGAGAATTTCGGCAACCCCAACAGTCCCGCACAAGAATCCCTGCTACCGCCGATTCCCCCCACCTCATCCCCACAAGATTATTGGCTTTTTTCTCCTACCCATCCCCCCAAGAATTCTGATAACCCTTTCCCTCCTTGCCAAATTCCTCAGGGCTCTGTTGAACTATTTGTAAATGTACCGTGTGGGAGTAAAGGGAAGCCAGGAGTGCGAGCCGGGCAAGTGCTTGTAACTGGTGTAGCGCTTAGTGAGGTGTGTGTCAACATCAGCGCTGTGTGTGTGTGGGAATGCAGCGTGTGCTCCAGTGACGTGAATCCAAGCCCAGGGTGCACCTGTGATTAGTGGCTGGGGCTTAAGCTCACACCCCCTCGTGTGAGGATTATCCCAGCTCATTAGTTACCCTGGAGTAGGAGAGGCTGATGGGTAGGTGAGATGTCTGTATCCGCTTACACGACACTGGAGCTCTGTGAAAGACCTGCGCCCTTTTCTAAATTTTTAGCCCAGGGTTGTGCATACGATGCCCTTCGAGGTTCCTGGGTATCGGACGTATACATGAAACCTTTTTTTTCAGTGTATGCTTTGTGGTACAAATGAAAAATGTCACGAAACGTGCAAGATCTAGAGACGACCCACTTATTGTCACGTGCGTTTGCAAAGCCAATAAAAACATTCGAACAGTCATGTTACTGTATGTACCTTTTGACGCCTCCAAAAGAGAACCAGACGCCACTGTCAAATGTCTTTTCTGCCTCAAACCAATGGAAAGGAAAATTATCCCCAGAGTGAGGAGAGGTGAACTGGACCTGGCCCAAGATTGAAACAAATGTAGCAACGAATCCTGCCATTTAAAAGGAATTGCGCAGTAACTTGAAATAAGAAAATCAGGAGCGCAGTGGTGTCTGGTGACAGCTGTGTGAAGATAGCTAGACCACCTATGTTTTCGGCAGACCAGTCCATTAGATCGCAAATACAAGTGTCAGGAAAGGAGAAGGTTACATTATCAGAAAAGTTGTATAGGTACGCAAAGAAAAAAGAAACGACCCTCTGACGGCGGCCCCAATATTTCCCTGCTATTTTCGAAAATAAAGACGAAGGCGAAAACAGTGGACACAACTCATGTGGCAATCCCCACTCTTGCAACACGTAACCACGAACCACTCCTAGTAGAAACGAGCAGCACAAACACTCCCCAATCTTCTATCGCCTCACCCCATTCAGACAGCACTGAAAGTCAAAATGACTGCGCACTATTTAAAATAAGCATCACAATACTGTAGTTAGGCTGTACTGTGCTTCTGGAATAGCCGGAAGTTACCTACTGGCTAAAGAGCGAATAATAAGGCTGTTAACAAGTGTAAAGCCAAAGTTAACCAATGGCAAGCAGCAAGAAATAACAAATCAGTAGGCGGAGTTTCAGCACCCTTATAGACTACCAGATGTCTCGGAGAGACAGCGCATGCGCGCTGCCAAACCGAGACCTAAAAATGACATTGCCATGGAATATATGCTAAGTAAGACATTTTTGCACATAGTTCAGGTGGGCTGAGGGATTTCCTGATGCTTTAAATCACAGACGGGCAAAGTTAGTTTATGCGATTATTATTTACGAGTTGGAGGCCAAGGGGGGGGGAGTTGGAAGCGCCTCTGCTGTGTGACTGTGTGTAAGTGTTAAAGTAGAGTAAGTGAGGAGGGAGCGTGCTGGATGCAGAGGGTCGTTCAGCAACGTTTAAACAGCAATTAGGTAACTGCCTCCAGATGCTATTGTTTGTGAAATTATTTTTTCTGTTGATGATCAGACAGACTCGTGCTGCTCTGCAGCTGTACTGACACAAACGTACAATAATAAACTGACTGTGCAGTACTAAGTCAGTAACGGCTCTGCCTGGCATGCAGCACTTTGCCCGTTGGACTGATGTAACTTAAGTAACACTTACTTGAACTAGACGAGTTCAGACTGCTGTCTCTTCCCGGTTCATGACCGTCCTGTCAGCAGTGCACCTGCACTAGTTATGCCACACGATGCACATGATGGACAGGTTGCCGATGATGCCCACGGCGAGGACGATCAATGAGAGCAGCATCATGGCATAAGCACTATATGAGTTCTCGGTCAGCTTCCAAGGTAAACACCCCCATATGGGCCGACTTTATTAAACAGGGTTATGACATAATCTACTTGCAAGAAACGTGGGATAGGGCTGAAGTACACGTCGAGGGATATACCTCTTTCAATGTGTTGGCCGTGGCCTCCCAGGCTGGTCGAGCCAAGGGTGGGCTAGTGACTCTGATATCTACCGCACTGACTGAGTTCTGTGTTAGTGATCAGGTAGTCTTAGGGGAACATGCTTCCGTTCTGCGTTTGGCCCACAGTGGACATAGAGACTTAATAATAGTGAATTTTTATAATAACATTGCAGGGCACAAACAGGGAATGTTCATTTCTGACATTGAGCAGGCCATTGATGCAATGTTACTAAGTACTCCCAAACCAGCTGCTATACTGTGGGTAGGAGATTTCAACATCAAATCATGTACTTATGCACTCAAGGGGGCATGCGGCCATAGAGAGGAGTACTCGGGAAGGGAAACAACATGTGTATACAATCACTTCCCTCATAACAATCTTGGCAGCGCTCTGAATAACTTACTGGCTAAATACGACCTGGAACTCCTTGAATGCAATAAGAATGCAAACAACGCCAGATGTCCGACATTCCATGGAAGGAACAGCCAATCTTTCATTGATCATATCATGGTATCCTGCTCTGTAACCTATATCAATGTTTGGGTGATTGAACAAACGGTCAGTGATCACAACAGTGTAACTGTCGAACTGCTGGGTTGGGGGACCAAAAGGAACACCTATGGTCAACCAATCCAGGACATCGCTGTAGGAAGACCGAACGGGACAAGGGTGAAGTGGACAAAAGTTGACCCCGTTAAATTTGTTACCAATGTAATCACAAACTGCAGCGGAGAGGTGGAGTACTGCCTATCCCCGACACCACACCCACAAACCCTGCTATCTAAATTTTTAACCATAACAAAAACTATTGAGAAATCACTGACACGCAATAACCGGAAACCAAGAAAAGTCAAGACGGCATGGTTTGATGACAATTGTGCTCAGTCATTAAAAAGGTTAAAAATTTCGCTTGATACCACACCAAGAGACTCTTGCAAGATCAGGGAAGAGCGTCACAACTATAAAATTGCACTGTCCACCCGGAAGAAAGTACTACAGGACGAGGCCTGGGCAAAATTAGAACAGGCTGCAGAAACCAAAGATCATAAACTTTTTTTGGGACACTGTAAACGACAATATCCCTGAACTAACCTCACATGTCAGTTGTCAGGCCTGGATTGTACACTTTACTGAGATTTTTAACTCTGATTTTACTCATGATTTTATTTCTGTTTTAAATTCCAATGCCTTAACTGATATGCCAACCTGTTTTAAATGGGAGAAATTATTGTTTTCGGTATCCTTAAATGAGGTGATTGAGGCAATTGAGAAGAGTAAGGGGGGGAAAAGCCCCGGGCCCAGATGGGGTCCCTGTGGACTTCTTCAAATCCGAGATCGCTTTATGGGCCCCTATTTTAACACGCTACTTTAATGCTGCTATCGAGGATGAGTTACCAACCTCATGGGGTCAATCCATCTTGGTGCCACTCTTCAAAAAGGGTTCAAGGGCTGAAGCACGAAACTATCGCCCAATTTCTCTCTTAGACTCTTCGCTAAAGATACTGAGTCGCGTGCTTCTGGTAAGACTAGAATCCTGGGCTGAAGATAAAAATGTCCTTTCACCTATTCAGTATGGGTTCCGAAGAGGTATAGGAACCATGGAGCAGTGCGTGAACCTTGAACTTATTATCGGCAAGTACACAAGATCCAAGGAGGGGAATTTGTTTATGTGCTTTGCCGATCTAAGTTCTGCATTCGATCTAGTGGAACACGTACTGCTCTGGCCAACACTACTCGCTATGGGCGTACCCCCAGAGATTATTCACCTACTGGCCATAATGTATAGCAGCCTTTCAAGCAAAGTCAGATTCGGTTCAGACGGAGAATGCACCCCCTTTTTTAAAATCGGTAGAGGGATCCGACAAGGGTGTGTGCTAGCTCCCCTGTTATTCTCCCTTTTTATAAATCAGGTCGACCAATCCCTACAAAAATCCTCTGCTGATGCCCCTATTATTAATGGAAAACAAATACTCGTCCTCTTATATGCGGACGACGCGGTCCTGATTTCCAGGACCGCGAATGGGCTCCAAAAGCTAATTGAGAAATTTCACATTTTCATTAAGGGCAGAAAGCTTAAAATTAACAAGGGTAAGACTATGACCATGACCTGTGGAAAGAAACCAAAGAAAAGCAAGTCATTTTTTTTAGATGGGGATAAACTTGAGTCTGTACAACATTTTTGCTATTTAGGTATTACCTTTTCAGGAGACGGGAGATGGGTAAATGAGCAATCCTGTGTAGGCATGAAGATGACTAGAAACACAAATTGTATCTTCAGATTCGCTTCTAAATTGGGGGGTCATAGAATAAGAGAGATGATTTCCATCTACAACTCAAGGTGCATGTCCTCTGCCCTATATGGAGCAGGGATATGGGGATACAATCCCCAGATCGCCCAATCCATCCAGCAAGAGGAAAACAGGTACTTGAAACGCCTACTATGTCTCCCTGTTTCAGCGTCTAATGAGATCACTCATAGAGAGCTAGGTTTAAATCATGCCACAGACCTGATTGCATTGCGTCCACTTTCCCTTTGGCGCTCCATATGGGCAAAAGAAGAAACTAAGTTCACCCAGGAAGTAATTTTAGACTGTATTAAACTGGATCAGCATTCGAAAATCCCCTAGTTAAAACACATTTTTTCCTGGTACAAGACCCTTTTTGATCAGGATATTTTTAAAGATATTTTAACAGAATCAGTTTTAACGAAGCGTGACCTTAAAACTACTTTTATGGATCACGCAAAAGGGACTAGAATGAAGAAGTATGCTATGCAAAGTACGTTTAAACTGTATTTGGAGTATAATTTAAGCATAGGATTTTCATCCTACCTCACATTTGTTAATATTAACTCCCATCGCTTTGTTTTAGCACGCCTGAGGTTGGGTATAGTCCACCATCTGGTGGCTTTCCCTACTGTAAAAAAACCCGGGTTATGTCCGTGCCCATGTGACGGGAAATCTAAACAGAGTATCTGCCACTTTTTACTGTTTTGTAATTTTTATACTGGTTTTAGAAAGTTTTACTTGAAGCAACTATTTTTGGAACAAAGTATGTGCAATATAAGAGCTGCAATGCAATTGTTGTTTAACTTGTCCTCCCCGAATGTGTGTTACCGTGTAGCCATCTATATTCTTAAATGTATTGGGCATAGGAAATCAATTATTACATGAGCCCCCTCCTTTCCTTATGGTAAACACACCCAACGAACAATCGTGAGTTACTTAAACTGTGTGCATTTCTCTTATATGAATTTTATCCACTCTGTATTTTTACTTGTTGATTTTATTCTTGATAATGATTATCTTCCGGCTTTGCACTTTGCACTTTTTCTTGCACTAAGGTCTTTTTCAAATTTTTTTTTTAAACAAACCGCTGCTAAAATACCTAAGAGACCAAACAGACGTTGCACTTTACTTATAATTCTGCATATTTTGCACATACCAACTGCACTTTATGCCATCATAGGTCTTTGCTGATTTGCACTACTATACTTGGCGTTTTGCACTAAAACCTTAACTGCTGCTAAATAATATACAGTGACTAAAATTTAATTTTTTATATCAACGTGATATATCTTATGGACTCAACAAGACTGGCATGGATATTGATGTAATTTTAACAAGTTTCATTATTCAACTCACTCAATTATGTTTATAAACTGTATTGATGTTGTTGCTATATGGTTGTACTTGTATAAACCGAATAAAGCATTTTGAAACTGAAACTGAGTTCTCGGTCATGGGGTAGAGTGGGTTCTCGACTTGCGGGCACTTCTGGTCTGCCGTGGTTGGTTCCCCTCTGCTCTCAGCCCTGTACGTCTCCGAGGCCCCGCCATGCCTGACTCTGGACGGGTCTGTGATTGACCTGAGCAGTGGCCTGGTAGGCCTCAGGTGGCCCATGTCAATGAGACATGAGTACTCGGCTATCACCCTCGGCTCATACTGCTGCACAGCGTTGGCATCATCATCCTCTGCACCTCTCCGCATGCGGAACAAGGTCCCAGAGGTGTCTGGAGCACCCCGCCGCTGCCACCTGTTCATTCGAAGGCGGAAGCCTGTATTGCCCTGTGGTGGTTCCACTGACTGACTCCCCGTGCCTCGGTTATCTAGAAACATCTCTTCCTCAGTCTGTGGACCCGTTCTCCACTGCCGGGACGTCAGCTTGCCTCATAAACGAAGCAACTTCGGATGCCACATCCCCCAACGAAGTCCGGGCTCACTAACGGTCACATCCAGATTATAATCCCCGATGGTGTGCCACCTGAGCCAGTAGCAGCAACCACTCACTGCTTAGAGCAGTCGGTAATTGCAAGAGCAGTGTGTCAAAGCCGCGCGGCACCGCCGCAATTAATCATGTAGCTTGGAGCCAGGAGCGACAGGGCGGGCAGATTCATTGATACATTGTAACACTCTTGGCCGCTCCAGAGCTGAGAGCAGACCATTTTTAACTATTTAGGAACTACTGAGTCCAGCAAGCAGCTGCTGGAACCATGTCTCGGAGCAGCAGAGCAGGCACAAAGGTTCACAGGCACCACAGGTGGCGCGGGCTGGCAACTGGCACTAAATGCGTGACAATGCATTTCAGTGCGGTGTTGCGGAACACCGCACTGAAATGCACGAGCGTCACACCTGATGCGTGATACTTGACAGGTATGGATGGTGACAGGTGCACTGCACCGTGCAGAGGGTGACAGGTGCGCTGCACCGTGCAGTGTGGCTGGTGCACCGTGCAGAGTGTGACTGGTGCACAGCACTGTGCAGAGCGTGAGTGGTGCACTGCACCATGTAGAGTGTGACTGGTGCACTGCACCATGCAGATGGTGACAGGTGCACTGCACCGTGCAGAGTGTCACTGGTGCACTGCACTGTGCAGAGGGTGACAGGTGCACTGCACCGTGCAGAGGGTGACAGGTGCGCTGCACCGTGCAGTGTGGCTGGTGCACCGTGCAGAGTGTGACGGATGCACTGCACCGTGCTGAGGGTGACAGGTGCACTGCAGTGTGCAGTGTGGCTGGAGCACCATGCAGAGAGTAACAGGTGCACTGGACCATGCAGATGGTGACAGGTGCACTGGACCGTGCAGAGTGTGACTGGTGCACTGCACCGTGCAGAGGGTGACAAGTGCACTCCACCGTGCAAAGGGTGACAGGTGCACTGCACCATGCAGATGGTGACAGGTGCACTGCACCATGCAGAGTGTGACTGGTGCACTGCATCGTGCAGAGTGTGACTGGTGCACTGCACCGTGCAGAGTGTGACTGGTGCACTGCATCGTGCAGAGTGTGACTGGTGCACTGCACCGTGCAGAGTGTGACTGGTGCACTGCACCATGCAGATGGTGACTGGTTCACTGCACCGTACAGAGGGAGACTGGTGCACTGCACCCTGCAGAGGGTGACAGGTGCACTGCACTGTGCAGTGTGGCTGGTGATGAGTGTGACTGGTGCACTGCACCATGCAGAGTGTGACTGGTGCACTGCACCGTGCAGAGTGTGACTGGTGCACTGCACCGTGCAGAGTGTGACTGGTGCGCTGCACCATGCAGAGTGTGACTGGTGCACTGCAGTGTGCAGAGTGTGACTGGTGCACTGCACCGTGCAGAGTGTGACTGGTGCATTGCACCGAGCAGAGGGTGACAGGTGCACTGCACCGTGCAGAGGGTGACAGGTGCACTGCACTGTGCAGAATTTGACTGGTGCACTGCACCGTGCAGAGTGTGATTGGTTCACTGCACCGTGCAGATGGTGACAGGTGCACTGAACTGTGCAGAGGGTGACTGGTGTACTGCACCATGCAGAGTGTGATTGGTGCACTGCACTGTGCAGAGGGTGACAGGTGCACTGCACCGTGCAGTGTGGCTGGTGCACCGTGCAGAGTGTGACTGGAGCACTGCACCGTGCAGATGGTGACTGGTGCACTGCACCATGCAGAGTGTGACAGGTGCACTGCACCGTGCAGAGTGTGACAGGTGCACTGCACCGCGCAGAGGGTGACAGGTGCACTGCAACGTGTAGAGGGTGACAGGTGCACTGCACTGTGCAGAGTGTGACTCACTGCACCGTGCAGGTGGTGACAGATGCACTGCACCATGCAGAGTGTAACTGGTGCACTGCACCGTTCAGAGGGTGACGGGTGCACTGCACCGTGCAGTGTGGCTGGTGCACCATGCAGTGCGACTGGTGCACTGCACCATGCAGAGTGTGACTGGTGCACTGCACCGTGCAGATGGTGACAGGTGCACTGCACCATGCAGAGTGTGATTGGTGCACTGCACCGTGCAGAGTGTGACGGGTGCACTGCACCGTGCAGAGGATGACAGGTGCACTGCACCTTGCAGGGGGTGACAGGTGCACTGCACTGTGCAGAGTGTGACTGGTGCACTGCAACATGCAGAGGGTGACTGGTGCACTGCACCATGCAGAGGGTGACAGGTGCACTGCACTGTGCAGATTGTGACTCACTGCACCGTGCAGAGTGTGACTGGTGCACTGCACCATGCAGAGT